>NC_056731.1:689348828-689376328 GCF_019279795.1 Protopterus annectens
CTGTTGTAAGGTGCATACCTCCCTTTCTACATGGTTAAGGTTCCCTTACTTATCTTCAGGTTAAAGCACTCATCATGTCAACCTGTTTGACTGGCAACATCAACAGCTGTTCTTGGGCTGTCACTGGGACAACAAGGATAATGAATGACCTCTCTTGCCTACTTCTCCATCAGCAGCAGACAAGGCTATTTATTTACTCACTTCACCAGGAAAGCATGCATGGAAATAAGGCAGAAAGAGAAGAATTTAAAGGTTATTTATTTCCATCTTCTCTTGTTTAAAGGAATATTATTCTTCGGCAACTACTGATAAATGTGAAGAGCTACAAATAAAAAGAGGACCAAATAAATAAGAAGGAAGAAGAGCTCCTATAAAATAAGGACCTAATAAATGAGAAGGATGAAGTATAAATTCAGTGCTGTAGATAAAAGAAATACTTTAATTCTGTGTAACTCTATGAGGGCACGGATACACAGCAGTAGATAATGGTTACACTGTGATTTTATATAACAACCTACCTCAAGACATCGTTATAACTTCCAGCTGGATCAAAAGTTAGTGTTCATTAATTTCTTCTAAACTGGGCGCATTGCCATATATATCTGCCTCTGGAGTTTTGCACAATATTAGACAATATTAGCTATTTTTGTGGATGCATGAGTTTGTGAAATATTAGATATACTTCATATTGCATATATTTAAATGTGAGCCATGTTCAAGAACATTAAAACACTTGCACTAAATTTATTAACTCTATAGTCATGCAACATTACCTTTTTGTATACTATAACAATGGTGCATATATAAAAAAAGACATTTTTTAACTGCAGCATAGCGAGAAAGTCGGAATATAACATTTTACACAGATAAAAGTGCACTTGACAATGAAAATGATTGCACTAACTGCAAACCTCATCTTTTTATTCTCAGATTCATTTTTACATCATTCTTGTAATCATAAATATTATTGTCATGATTTGTAATACATATATGAATTACGTGCATTTTATGCCCCTTTTGATTTTATTTAGTCCAAGGTTTTCATAGCCAGAGTAATATGTCTTTAACATCTCACAGTGGAGTAATGGTCTTCAATCACTCCTAATAAATCCAAGTTTGTACTGTTCTAGTAGAGCATAGTTAGTTAATTTACATGGCATATGAATTTTATGTGAATTATTGCACTGCACATGCTCTGTATATGTCATTGCACATGCTCAGTATATGTCATTGCACATTTTACTGCATGATCTAGCTGTATGGATGAACATTTTTCTTAAAGTAATGTTGCATTAAACATCTGGATCACTTTTTCAAAAGTAGCTGATTCAAAATGTTTCTAATCTATCTCTATGACACTAAAAGCATATATCACAACATGCAAATTTTGAATGCATGGTGAGGATAGTATATGGGATTTAGGTGGTGAGGGTTTCCAAAAATAAAATGACTGTCTGATAAATCCTTAAGGGTGACTGAACCTCTGGTAGAAAATACTGACAACATATAACATAATTAATGCTTTGAAAGATGTCACTGATTTCTTTGATTAGGGAAGGATCGAGAAAAGAAGTGGGAGCTTGAGATGCGCTGTTCTTACACAGGTAAAGCCCCCACAGAGAAAATACCAGTAAGGAATTTTGGAAGAATATATGTCTGTGGGATCATTTAATGGGATATGGGTATCTTTGGTGGGGTAACGATTTGCATAAGGATTTGGGAAAGCCAAAGAAATAGAGTAGAACTGTAATTTAAAAATTAGGTATTGGACAGGGATTCTTTTGTATTATGCCCATTTAAGACTTTTCTTGCTGCAGTAATGCATTTATTCAGTCTACTAATGCATACTTCCTAAGTGCATATATATTCTTCTGGGAAACTGTTGCACTCACACTGAACCATCTGGATAAATTATGCCTTTCTCTTGTTATTTTTGAGTATCACTCAACTTAGTTTAACACATACACACACACACACAGACACACACACACAAACACACACACACACACACACACACACACACACACACACACACACACACACACACACACACACACATATATATATATATATATATATATATATATATATATATATATATATATCACAGTAATGCAGTGTTGAAAACATTTCAAAATGTGTTTATCCTGAATTACTTTAAAATCCTCAAATAGACCCTCCCACATACCCACAGACTTTATATCAGAGGAAAAATAAATTCTGTTGTCTCAGTGTGACCTCACAGTGGCATGTAGCCTAATTATTTTATTCAGATCTTAAATCCGTGCGATACATATTCCATTTGACCTTCCTGGTCATTCCTGAATGAGTATCAAATACAAATCCATATTGCAGACTTTTATCATAGTCACAAAATGGAAAATTAGTGCATAAGTTTCCCTCTTCTTAACACATCTTAACAAGCATTAGATATTTTTTTACTTACAGTTATACTGATTTTATTTTTATACATATCAAAGTTGGTTTATCAGTCACAATGATAAACTCATGAAATGTATCCATCATCTGAACTCCATAGCATTGATGGTATAACAGTCACCAACAATATCATCTTAGTCATACTCAGTTTTTTTCAATGTTTATTGATAAATAATCTTCATTTTCAGCTTTTGTAACACAAGTTTATGATGGGCTGTGTCAAAAATCCAATTTAAATTTTAGGAATACCACACCTATCTGAATACAGTGTCTGATACCTCAATATGTATATTTTGCTGACTATCGCTCCGATCTGTTATTTACTGGTCATCCACCAAAATATACCTGCCACCATTCCTCAGCTTACTATCTCAAGAGAGCAGGTCATCTCTGCACACTCTAAGGCCAACAATACAGAATCAGTAGGACCCGGCAACATCCTAGGTTGCCTATTAAACAACTTAAAACATGAGCTGGTAGACACACTTGTATCCCTATTCAACTAAAGCCCTTGGACAGGCTATGGACCAGCAGAATGGAGGACAACAACAATCATCCCTCTGTACTAAGAGGGACCATCAACTGACCCATGAAATTATAGACCCAGAAGCCTGAATAGCCTAATCTCTAAGGGCATGGAAAGAATCATTATGAAACTTATCAACAAGGACATAGGTACTCTCCAGACACTGGAGCCAACCCATTTCAGATTTTCTAAAGGTAGATCATGTCTGTTAAACTTGGTTGATTTCTTTGAGAAGGTCCCCAAGGCCATGTATGATGGAAAGACTAGGCATTCCACCTACCTTGACCTAGCCAAGGCATTTGACCCATTCCCCTACTCAGGTATTAAACAGAAACTGTCTCAGATGAGAATTAACCCCTACATCACTAGGTGGGTACCCAAATGGCTCACAGACAGGACATATACTGTCAAAGTGGGTGATTTTACCTCTAACAGAAGGCCAGTCACCAGTGGCATACCACAGGGTTCTGTGTTGGGCCCTTTAGTGTTCAGAATTTATTTCTCAGAAGTCCAGGCAAACATGGACAGCCTGTGGTTGGCCAAGTTCACTGACAACTGCAAATTGGGAGCAATCAGCGAGCCCCCAAACAAAACTATTATATTGCAGAAAGGATTAATGCAGACAAATGACTGGTGCCAAAGCCATGGACTGAAACTACAAACAAACAAAAAAAAAACGTAACTATTCCCTTTGGGAAAGCAAGCACCCTTGTTAATTGCAATATATACAGCAACCCCCTAAAAGTAGATCCAGTGGTAAGTGATCTAGGGTCTGAGGTTGATAACAATCTTCTCTTTGGCTACCGTGTGTCCACAGTGGTGAGGAAATCCTTCTATGTGGCACATCTTATAAGTAAAGGCATGGCATCCAGCTCAAAGGATGCTATAACTACATTGTGCTCAGCTTTCATCAGGCCAATAATTGAGTACAATGCCCCTTTTGCATGTACCTCCCCAGGCACCTGCAACAGCTGGAGAGACCACAGAAGTTGCTTACCAAAAAAATACAGGGTACACCAAACAAGTCCTATGTAGAAAGACTGAAAACCCTGTCACAGTATTCTGTCTCCTACAGGTTACTAAGGGATGATCTGTATTCTGCTTACATGGCAGGCTCTGACCCAGCCCTGATAGAAATGCTACACATTTGTAAATCAAACTACATGAAAGCTACTTTGTGAGACTATTCTTCCACTGGAACAAGCTTCTCATTCATGTGAAGCAGAGCCCCTCCCTGACCCTCTCCAAGCGCAACCTAGACCAATGGATGGGTAATCGTAAATTCAGTCATGGAGTGGTACTCATGTCCCTCATGGACCAATATGTCAGCATTAATTACCATTTATAGGCTCATACACACTTCACTCACCTAGCTACTGATAATTGGGAAACTCTGAATACATTTTATTAATTGTATTATTTATTTTACATTTGTTTACTGGGAAAGTCTGACTGGGCATGGATCACATTTTCAGTGGAGGCCCGGGGAGACAAATTCCACAAAGATTAATACAGCAAATAAAGTAAATAGAATACACATGTTAATAAAGTACAGTAATGAGTCAAAAAGTTAATAAGGTACAGTTTCAAGGCCAAGAATGGAGCAAAAAGTAAATATACTATAAATAGCACAGTGTGTCACAATAAACAATACAGCTGAAAGGACATTTTGTTCAGTCATTTGGTTACATTCATCAGTGGCTAGTACAGTAAACACACATTGATTAAGAGTATAGAAAGGAGTTGTTGCAAGCTTTCATAGAAGGTTAAAGTATGATATGATCTAATTAAGTGAAGCTACCCAGGGTCAGAACAACAACATAACCAAGAACTATATAAATGGGACGGGAGGAGTTTTTTGAAATTATTTTTGTTTTCAGTGGTCCTAACATCTACAGAGATGGTATTACATGCTTTTGCAACAGAAATGGAAAACAAGGAATCCCCAGAGCTATTGTTGCTTTTGCCTTTGTCAGCCAGTGCTTTACTAGTGGATCTTAATAGGCATTTGCTAGAATAGATATTAAGTAGACCTTGAATACCAGGAAATCTGTCTGGATAATATAGAATTTGGTGAGCTGTTGAAAGCTGGTTATATGTAAGAACGTTGGGTAATTCTAGCCAGGATAGTTGCTTGATCGCTATGCAGTGATGTGTCCTGAAGGGTGAATCAGTAGCATAACTATTTTATTATAGCAAGTGTTTAGCTTTTAAAGTCTGTTTGTTTAGGTTGATGAGTATGGGGGAGGCATAGTGGAGTGTGGATAGTAGGTGGGTTCTTGCGATGGTGACTTTACTGTCATTGGTGAGGTGCCTTTTACATCTATATAGGGTTCTGAGTTTTTTATGGGCTTTCTTTATTGTCTGTTCAATGTGCATATTGAATTTCATGTTGTGATCTATGATAACCCCTAGAAGTTTGGTGTGTTGGACAAGTGTGATAGAGGTGTTATTAGCTGAAAATATTGTGAATGGTGGGATGGGGTCTAAACCTCTATTGGGATAGAATATCTTTAGCTCTGTCTTATTAGGATTAAATATTAGTTGAGAGTTGGCAAATGTCAACAGCAGTAAATGACTCTTGTGTCAATTCCTGGAGTTGAAGGAGTGATGTGGCAGAGCAGATTAGAGTGGAGTCATAGGCATACTGGACTAGAGTGGCATACTGGGTAGCTTTGTGGAGTTGGTTGGTGAATATTTTGAAAAAAAGAGGCCCAATAATGGATCCTTGGGGGACCCCTGGGGTGACATGTAGGAGGAAAGATAAGGAGTTTTGCCATTTTACTGCTTTTTGGTAGCTGGTTAGGTAGTCTTGAAACTGGGTCTATATTATATTGTTGACAGGTGAAAATGTCGACTCTGACTTGTTCGACACCAAAATGTCAAAGTACAAAATTAGCGAAAGGCCAAATCACCGATTTCTTTCCAATGGAAACAAATTGGTTGGCCGTTCTCTTACACCTGCCCTTTCCCTGTCTGTAGCGCAGTCTCAAAGTTAGAATATTTAGTTGGGGGGGTGTGGGGAGCATGTTTTTGTGTGGCGTTGGTGTTTGGCCAACTGATTTCTTTTCATTGGAAAGAAATCGGTGATTTGGCCATTCGCTAATTTTTGTAGTTCGACACTTTGGTGTTAAACAAGTCAGAGTCGACATTTTCAACTGTTGACAATATAATATAGACCCTTGAAACCACACCAGTGTGGAATGACTGAGATTAGGATTGGAGAGAGCAGAAAGGAGTTTGGGATAAGAGATAGTATCCAAGGCCTTGTAGAGAGCTAGGAATACAGTGGATACTAGGTTACCATTGTTGTGATGTCAGTTTACTGTGTTGGTAAAGCTAATAAGGGCTGTGGTAGTACTGTGATTGGAGTGGAATCCATGCTGGGTGTTAGTTGGCAGTTTATTAGAGAGAAGATAGTGCATTATTTGGGAATGTATACACTTTTCGAGGACTTTAGATAAGGGGGGGTAGAATGGCAATTGGATGTTAATTAGATAGTTCCACATAGTTACCTCTTTCTAGAGTAGTATTATATATGAAATTTTCCACAGAGAAGGAATGCTTTGTTCTGATAAAGAGCAGTTAATTAGCATAGAAACTGGGTAAGAGATGGCTTTGGCTGCAAACTTTACATATTCTGCAGGTAATTTGTTGGTGGGCAGGGTTGTGGGTTTAAGACTAATTAGATATTTATATATTATGCTAGTTGGGACAAGCTGTAATGAAAAGGGGTTTTGGTCTGCTGGTACAGAAGATAGGTTTGGATGTGAAGTGGGAGAACTATTATACTGGTGAGGGCTAGGATGGATTTAGTGAAGTCTTTGTTGAATTGGGTGGCAATATTATTGGTGGTGATGTCAAAGTAAAGGAGTGGAGTACTGGTCTTTCCTGATTGTAGGATTTTATTAATGGCAGACCAGAATTTTTCTGGGTTATTTTTTTGTTTGGGTTGAATGCCTCTATTGTGGTTTCTTTTGTCTGTCCTAATTTGTTTTTTGACTTTGTTCCTTAGTTCCTGGTATGCCTGTCTATTAGTTTGAGTTTTATTTTGACACCATAGGTCCCGTGTTTTATCTGTGGTCAGCCAGGGGGCATAGTTGGATTTAGTTCTGATAGGAGCAAGATGATTTAGAATGTTTAAGAAAGTGTTATTGAATTAGTCTATGGCACCTTTGAGGGGGAGAGATGAGAGTTGTCTCCAGCTGCATTGATTAAGGGTGGATATGAAGTCATGGTTTTCAAATTCTTTGGGTACTGGACTTCTTGGAGGGTGGAGGATTTTAATGGATTCACTTCATGTCTAATTATAAAGGTGGGAAGGTGGTTGCTGTGGGCGTCTGGGAGGGAGCCTGAGAGGAAGGATTGTGATGGTCTGTTAGTAAGAATCCAGTCTAGGATGGACTCCTTTTTTGATGCTTTATCTACCTGTGTTGTTATTTTCATTAGTTGAATGCAGTTGTGCAAGTTAATGTGGTTCATAGGCTCTTAGTTTCATAGGACAATACTAGGCTATTGGCCTGGAGGCCTTAATAAGCCTAGCCAAGAATATCACCCATATTCCCACAAAGTCAGCACCTGTTTTCCCTGTTCAGCAGGGACACAGATGGGATCACAGGGGTATATTTTCTTTTTTCATCCAGTTGTCAAGGTTCCTCTTAAAGAGTACTAATGAGGTACTCTGCTTGACATGGAGAGGGAGTCTATGCCACAGATGTAGGAATCGATGGGACACAAATCTATCCCACCAACAAGTTCTATTAATGTCACAGACCAGGCTGAGTCCTTGCATGTGAGTTGCATGAGTGGAGTTTGACTTACAGATATGTAGCAACTCCTTCAAGGCTGAGTCTGAGATGGCCTTGTATGCCAGACACAGGTCACCTCTGAGCAGTCTGTATGAGTAGAGGGAAAGAGCGTTTAGCCTATCTGTATAGGATAGGTGTTTGAGACCATGGATTTTCTTGGTCAGGAAACTCTGGTCTCTCCAACTGCTGCATCTGCTTGGCAGGGTACATGCCGAAGGGATCATTGTACTTGATAATGGGTCTGATAAGGGAGGAGTACAAGGATGTTATGACCTCCTTGTTCCTTGATGAAATATCCTTACTTATGAGGTGGGCCATGTAGAAAGTCTTCCATACAACAGAGGCAATGTGGTGGTCAAAAGTCAGGTTACTATCAACCTGGGTACCCATGTTCCTCATGACTGATTGCATGCTTAGTACATTGTTATTAATTTGATAATTAGGAGGAATGCCATTTTCCCCAAAGGGGATAATGATGCATTTCTTGGCATTCAGTTTGAGGCCATGCTTCTAGCACCAGTCATTAGTTTGGGTAAGGCCATCTTGGAGGATGTTCACATTACTAAGGGAATTTATGACAGTGCCCAGCTTGCAGTCATCTGCAAACTTGGTCAGCCACAGACCACTGGTTTTTAGTTGCACCTCAGAAAAATAGAGGCCCCAAGACCAATCCTTGAGGTACACCACTTGTTACAGGTCTACTACTAGAGGTGGCTTCTCCTATTTTGACTGAGTGGGTTCTATCAGTGAGCCAGTTAGCTACCTGTCTAGTAACACATGGGTTGATGCCTAGCTGATGGTTAGTGGGGTGGAGCAAGTTACAGGAGGACCAGTCGATATTAACATCCCCTAGTATGATTGTGTCTTGGGAAATTTTTGGAATGTCCAGTCTACAATGGATTCTACTGTGTTAATTTTATTGTCAGCGGTATATAGGTACCGATTATATCTACATTTTTAGTTGATTTTCAGCTTAGTGAACATAGTTTCTGCATTATTGAACTCGGGTTGTTCATTGGCTAATAATTCAATGGTCAGGTTGTTTTTGAAGAGAGAGCAATGCCTCTACCTCTTTTGGATATTCTGTCTTGTCGAAGAACATTGTAACCAGGTGGAACAAAGTCATTATTATTGTTTACTGATTTTAGTCAGGTCTCAGTGAGAAGGACTATGTCGGGGGAGTAGAGGGCCAGGGTAGCGTGTACCTCAGAGATTTTGTTCAGTATGCTCCTCATGTTTACATTGAGTATAAGGAGATCTATTGATTTCCTGGGGGAGGTTAGAATGTTATTTGTTTGGTAGAAAGGGGGTTGTTATTGTTTGCAGAACAGGAGTTTGGGTTCACGTCTCCACTAAGTATGACTCATGATCCTATTTGGATTATAGTTCTTACATATTTGATTATAGACATGTTATATTTTGAGGAAAAGTGGTTGCTTAGTTGGTGTGGAGTTTGAATGTGGCAAGGTCAAAATTTGAGATGTTGTAGATAGAAGGAGATATTACTGAAAAGGCTGGTTTGTCTTGTGAGTGGGTAGGGCAGGTAATGGATTTAGTCAGAAATTTTGAGTTACTAGTGTAGTGGTAGGAGGTTAAGTGCGAGGTGATGGTGAGGCTTATTATTAATGTAAAGGTTAGGGGGCACATTTTGCTCGGACAATGTGTTGCTGTATTGTTCTGAAGTTTTAGTAGGTATCTTTACAGGAATGAGTAGGGATTTAGGTGGGCTATATTTTATGTAGGTTGTTGCTGGAGTGGGGAGATTAGGTAGGGGATATTAACCTGAAGAAATTGCACAAATTGGGTATTGTGCGGGTGAGGTGATATGGGGTGAAGGCAGATGGAGATGGGGTCTGAAGAGAGTGAGAAGAAGAGTGGCTATAAAGAAATGAGGTTGGTGTGAGAGAGAGGCTTAGGGGAGTGGCTAGTTAGGTATAAAGATCAGGAGCCTGTGGATGGGTGGGTATGGGGGTAGGGTAGGGGAGCAGACTGAGTCTGAGCATAGCAAAGAGCAATCAGAGCAGGAAGAGCCAAATTCCAGGTATGTGCAAGTAAAAACAAACAATTTCTCTGAACTATTGGCTTCTTTGTAGTAAATGTGTTTGTCCATTAAGCTATAACACTTGTTATTGTAGATATTAGTGAGATGGCCTTGGTATGAGCAGCTGTGAGCCTAAATAAAATTTATATAGTAAGAGGGGTATGTTTAAAGAGAATGATGGAAAAAGTGAAACGAAATGTATTTAAGTTGGGAATGAAGTCTATAGGGAAGATATAAAATTCAAAAGATGTCTAGTGAAAAACTTTAATTTAGTACCATGTGCAAGCTACTGTAATAATATTGCAGGAGAAAGAAATAGAGTAAAAGAATCCCTGCTGCTAGGTCAGGCATTTGTGTTTAGCAAGTTAAGGATTATCATAAAATACAGCTTTCAACATAACCTTTATGTGGCGAAACATACATATAATTGTGTTTGGTTATTCAGGGCAGCATAAACCCCTGGTATCTTTTAGGTTTCATAGAGTTGGATTTCTGTGCAGCAAAAAGAGTTGTAGCAGGTCACAAATGCTAGGAATGTACAAAAGGTGCTTCAAAAAAGTATTAGTTTAAGGGTGTGCACACTTATGCGACCAGCTTATTGTACATTTTTTATTCTTTATAGTTTTTCCCCTAACAGATTTGTTTGCTTTTCAATTGAATTGTACAGGTTATAGGTCCCATTAAAGTTGGGAAACGTTTTGAAATTATTTATTGTGGTCCCATTTTTTTATATCACAAAGACGTGGCATTTTAACAGGGCTGTATACACTTTTTATATCCACTGTATATATATATATATATATTTTCTAGTTCTAATGTATATATACATTTTATCAGGTAGCATAAATTATACTGCATTGTTAATTTTAATGTAGTCTTTCCTTTCTACTAAGCATAGTATTTGCTGTTTACGTAAAAGAAATGCTTTTGTACACTTTTAAAGGAACATTATCAAATGCAAATTTTACTCCTTAATATTATGTTTAACTCATGGTCTGTACAATTCTATATGGTAACTTCAGTTGTTACTAAACTGGAATATTTTATTGGACTATTCAATTTTGACTTATATTCTTGGGGTTGTTCTTGCTGCACTACAGCTTTTCTTGGAGACACAGCTTGAAAGGTCTCAGTCAACAACTCTTGGCAATCCCTGGTCCTCACAGTCTTTATTTTCTTATGACATAACTGGCCGTGGTAAATATGGTTAATTATCTTCATTGGATTTTGACACACTTCCTTTTCACAAATCACTGAGATTCCTCCTTTACAATGTTTGATCTTTCCAATTAACAACATAAGATCATTGTTCACCTGTCTGATTCTACTTTAGCTTCAAGCTGCTAACTTTCCTTTGGCTTTTCTCATCATGCTTTTCTCTAGCTTGCAGATCTAGTAATAGTGAATAATAGGCTAACAGAAGATGCAAGACAACTGGGTCCCATAGCCAATAACACTTTCCCAGTACCCTTCCCATAGACTCTAGCTCCTTTTACAAGGAGCAACCGGCCACTTATACAAGTGATGAATTTCTGGATAACCATCCAGTTGTCTAACTTCTTTCTGTAGGATGAGTGTGTTGCATTGCTTAATTTGGACTGGAAGTTTGATCCAGACATGGGGTAAGCACTACATGACAAATTAGTCTATCTACCATGCTTTACTTGTCAAAGCAGATTTTGATCCCTAGATCTAGTGCTGTTGGTACTGTTTGATTTGTGGAGCTTTAGGATGTCTTGTACAACTGAATCCTTAATGGTTTGAAAACTTGAAAGACGAGACAGAGATTGCCCCTAAGGAGTCTGTGGAATACTAAATAAAGAAACAGTGCTTCAGGCATCTCTGGTATATTTTGTCTATTAAGTCTGTATTTTTTTTTTAGTTAAGATACTGTAGGTTCTTTCCATTTCCTTGATATACATCCCAAAAGGATCAATGCAGAATACAGAGAAGTAAGAACTTCCTTCAATTTAGATGAAATACCTTTTGCATTCAGCTATGACGGGTAAAAGGATTTCGTAACAGCTGTTGAAACAAGATGGTTAAAGGCAAGGGAATTGCCTACCTCACAGTACTTTCATTTTGAAGTAAACAGCAGAGAAGTTTTGAAACTTCAAAAACCTAATAAAAATAAA
Organism: Protopterus annectens; assembly: GCF_019279795.1. Lineage (NCBI taxonomy): Eukaryota > Metazoa > Chordata > Ceratodontiformes > Protopteridae > Protopterus > Protopterus annectens. The sequence goes on from NC_056731.1 coordinate 689,360,778, forward strand.
TAAATAAAAACAAAAAAAGATTACCACTGCTAATTAAATATACCAACTCTGAGATTTCTCTACAGTGAGGAAAAGGGTGTAAATGGTAAATATCCCACTGCAATATATGACAATCTCCATTCAAAATGGAAGAAATTTCAAAATTTCAGTCTTATGGTCTCTGCCTTTTGAAGTTCAAAAGTTTTGAACTTCAAGCTTCTGTTTGAACTTCAGGCTTCTAAAGGGGATCCACACACACACACACATATGTATATATATATATATATATATATATATATATATATAGGTATATATATATATATATATATATATATATATATATATATAATGGATGAAGGGATTATTTATCAAATTTGATGACGTGATTTTTAGCATATAATTTTAACCCAGTTTTAGAGAATCAGTTGTTGACAGCTTATGTGAGTTCCTTTATAAGTGAACATTAGTTCATCACACCACAAAGGAATTACTCCAGTTAGAGCCTCTGCCTAATAGAAGGGGACTTGTAGATAATGCCTAGTTTGCAATTGCCCTTAAACTTGGTTAGCCAAACATCCACATTTGTAATTTTGAGATCTGGAAAGTAGATACCAAATAGTATGGGGTCCCAGCATGGAGTTCTGAAGAAAACTACTGGTCATCTTCATATTTATTGAACATGCACCTTCCACCCTTATTACATAGGTTTTATTCCTCAACCAATTTGTTATTCAACTAACTGTGTAGGGGTCAATTTGGAGCTCATTCAGCCTGTTTATTATATGTGTCGAAAGCCTTAGCCATGTCAAGGTATGTTGTATGGACAGCATGCCCACTGCATGCACGCTGTCTGTGAAGGAGAACAAATTCATTAGACAGGATCTACCCTTAACAAATCTGAACTGCTGGGGGGGGGGGCAAGACAGTCACTGTTGATTATGTCAGTTATGTCATGTTCAATGGATAGATGACAGCAGTCAGGCTAACGGGTTTCTAAGTTTTATAGAACAGTGGTGGGTACACCTTTGTAGTATCACAACAGCTGTGTGCCATATTTCAGGGGAAAAAACTGTCACAAAGTCAAAGATGAACAGCTGTTGCAGCAGGTATACTAGGCCACGTTTTGTACTGTTTATTAGCCAACTGGCTATATTATCAGGCTCCGTGGATGATGTTTTCTTTTTTTTCACTTTGGAAAGTATGTTTAAGTGCTTCTTGGTTATGATGGGTGGTTTGAGATTCTGTTGGGTATGTGGGTTTTGAATAGTCATTTACTGATAAACTTTACAATTAATTTGTTTGTTAGCATGTTGACTATCTCTATTGGATCTGGTTTGGTAATCCCCTTTTTGAATAAGTTTTGAGCAATGCTGGGCATTACTTCTTAGTCTCCTAATGCAACTAAAGAAGGCTTTGTAATTGTGTTTCCTTCTGATTCTAGTCTTAGTTTATGGAATGCCTTCACAGTACTGATGGTGTTCTTTAGTTCCTTCAGTAATCTTTTAATGTTAACCTTGATTTGAGAGTTTTTTCAGTGCAATTTAAGATTTTTTTTCTTTTCATTTTTTTGTATATATACTTGAACCATCAGAATGGTTTATTTTCAGACTCTCAGGTTTTTTGGATCTGTTAGGGTCTGTCAAGTCTATGTATTTATGTATGTGCTCATAGAATTTGTGTAACTAATACAGTTAAACAGGTTAATTATGGCAATGAAGAAGATTGTCTCACTTGGAGTCTCTGAACTTTGGGATGTTTGCAGATTTTGAAGGAAAACATTACCGGTTTGAGATCCTATTTAACAGGGGGTTAGTTGACATTGACGCCATGCTGGTAAGGACCAGATCAAGAATATTTTGTTCTCTAGTGGGTTCCAATACAATTTACCTAGAAAGTTTTGATTTATGAAATTTCAGAATTTAAGGGCATAACCTAGAGTAATCCAGTGTAATTAAGAACCCAACATGGTTTTCTGAGAGTATTGAGGGGATCCTATAACATGCTGTGATAAGATACAATAGTGGACCTTGGTTAGTGTGATTTAGATCTGGATCAGTTTGGTTTCTGGGTCTCTAGGGATATGTCCAGAAGAGATTTGGTACCTGATAATATGGATACTCCACCGCAGTTACCAATGAGCCAAAATACATGGTAGGTACACACACACACACACACACACACACACACACACACACACACACACACACACACACACACACATACACACACACACACACACACGCACACATATGCATTTGCTCCAAAGGCAACAGAGCTTCAAGATCATGTAATTTATTATTTAGAGTCGTGACATTCAGCAGAGCTATTTTGACATGGTCTGGTGCTTGCTTTGCTTTTGTCAGGTTGGGAGATCCATTTGCTAGGCTCAGTCTAAAAAAGGCAATATGGGAGAAGCAAAGACTTTAGCCAATATGTGGAAAACCTGGAACAAGTGGTGCAAGCTATTTGTTGAAAACAAGAGTGGCTACAAAGCATCTCATTCCATGTTGGCAAAAACTGGATTCCCTTAGAATGACACCAAGTATGCAGCCAGATCAAATTAGGGTTATAGATGCACCGGGCACTAGACCATGTGGCAGGTGCCAATTTTGCAATTTTATAACCCTGGACAGGGAATTTAAACATCCTGACACAGGTGTAATTTATGGATTAAGAACTAGTGCTAGGTGCGATAGTTCTCATGTAGTTTCTCTCGCTACTTGTCAAGCATGTAATAAATTCTACGTGGGCAAAACTGACAGATTGTTAAGTGATAGAATCAGGGAACACATTTATCACATCAAGAAGGGCAGTTCATTTAATGCTCTAGCAAAACATGTTAAAGAGACTCATGACCAAGATACTTTTAAATTTATGGTGCTAGGAAGATGTTATGAGAGTCAGAGGGGTGGTGATATTAGAACTCAGACTGAGAATTTAGAGGCCAGCTGGATTGTTAGATTAAGAGCAAATACAGGACATGGCCTTAATGACTATGTACCGATGAGACCCATCCTGAAGAATAGACCTTTACGTAGATAGAATATGTCATGTGTTTTTGTGGTTACAATTGCATACTGTATTTATGTATTCTTTTTGAAGTATAGGCTTTTATTTAGATAGAAGATGTCGTGTATTTTATTGTGGTTACAATTTTATATTGCATTTATGTACCTTTAAATGTTCTTAGCTTCTTGACCATGTGACTGTTGAATGTTTGATATAAGTGCAGGTGTGTGAGTGTCATTTTATATACACCTGAAGAAGCATTCAGTGAAAGCGCTTGTGTTTGTGTGAATAAATCTGCTGAAGAATCCGGAGCCTTGCCTCTGTTCAGTGGTGCAAGATATTTGTTACAAACAAGAGTGGCTACAAAGTATCCCATTCCATGTTGCCACAAACTGGATTCCCTTAGAATGACACCAAGTATGCAGACAGTTGTTGAAGTCAATCATCTTTTCCCTGCACTTTGGCATCATTTAAGGAGTACAAAGGATTCAACTTAAAACCAGGGTCTTATCTGCATTTATGACACACATAGACAGCTCTTTCACGTATCTCTGCATATTCCACAGGGTTATACAAATTAAGGCATTCCCACCCACATGGACCACTGCCATGTTGTAATCATATTTGTTGGCTTAAAGGTCTTTAGGGCCCTTGATATATCAGAGTTCTTGGCTGTTGAATGGCAACTCACTGTTACCCTCTTTTTGTCTAGCCTTGCAGGAGGTGAGCCTATTGACCCTACAGTGTGCTAGTGCTAATGTGTCTTCTAGTATTTGATTAATGCCATGCCCTAGATTTACTGGGCTTGGTGAATTAGGCATGGACTTTTTAGCATCAGCTTATAATAGCTTATTGTGTATTTGTGTAGAATGCAGTTATGTGAGTTGCCCACATGTCATGTTTAATTGAGAGACAGAGGACCCGGGTCTGGCTAAGTACTTGCATCTTTCACATATAGATAATTGTGAGCTATGCAATAACTTATTCTCTGTGAGCATTCAGCAGTTGTTATACTGCCTGAATATTTCAAGTGTTATGAGGCTGGCGACAGAGGGTGAACAAGATGGCTGACTTTCCATTTACTCCAGTAGTACAGAATTTTATTAATAGGTGTCTCATATTTGTTTTTTTAAAAAGGGATTAATAATGTTATAGAATGTGACTAAGAATGTGATTAAGAATGTTATAGAGTTTTTAGGGTGGGAGGTTGGCATAATGGTTAAGGTGTTTACCTTACAAACCTACGGTGCAGGGTTTGATTCTCACATGGGGTAATCAGCTAGGCTGAAAATGGTCCATAAGGGCAGTTAACCTACTACTAATCTATGATTCATTCCTATTTTAAAATGGCTCATATCTTATAGTGTGAGAGAAGAAAAGTAATAAAAATAAGAGAAGTAAGAATTTCCCAGATAGCTAAGTTAGTACTTGGACTGAATGTAATTAGTAGACAGTACAACAATACAGTGACAGTGTCTTATTTGGTGTAGCAATGACTAGATTTTTTGCAGAAAATTTGACACTGGAAGAAACTGCATCTGTCTAATACAGCATTGTGCAGTGCGGCATACAGAGGTACCTAGTCCTGTTGAAAATTTGCAGAAATTCAACCAAAATGTCTACTTTTAAACAGTAGTAGTTAAATTATCTGCCAATGACTGAATATTGGAAACTAACACCTGAAAAGAAAATAAAAAAACTTAAAAGGGAGTGGAAAATTTTAAGAAAGTAGAAGAAAACATTAAACCAGATACCAGAGGCATTTTAACAAACAGGCCCCTATATGAACATAGCAGGACTGTTTTTTTTTTTTTGTTATGAAACAGACAAAAAGTGTTATAAAACTTAATGATATAGTAACTCAACTATATAATTCACTAGGCTACTATAAATGCAACTGGGACAAGAATCCAGAGACTTACCTATATCCATCAGGTCAATACCCTTCCTTTCATCATTCAAAACACCCTGAAAGACTTCCTAACTAAAATCTGGCTCTGTTCTTACTCAAAACTAGGATAAACTCTATCCCTAAATTATAGGTTAGTACTAAACTAAGTGCCCTTGCAAACTATTTCAAGCCTAGCCAGGTATCCCTTGTCAGGCGCAAACGCTGCACCTTGAGTTTGTAAGGCAAACACCATTACAATTAGGCCACAAGAACTTATTTCATATAACCTCGTACTTTAACTTCTTCACTTACTTCCTTACTTCAATCAAACTCTCTTGCCTGACTTTCTCTCTAAATATACATAAGCCTGCTTTTCCCTCTTTTCATAATGCACTTCCTGTTTGTATTAGACTAACTTACCTTTAATTTCTATACCAACTGTCTAAAATTTTCAAAATATTAAATGATTATCATATAACGTGTATGATTCTTAAGCAATGTCTTTATATTATGCCTAATTTGTTATAATTATTTAAATTACAAATGTTTTTATTTTTGAAGATTGTAAAATTATTGTTCTTAAAATGTTTTGTAATAATTTGGAGCTTTTCTACTCAGGCCTTCACTGAAAACGGGCTTCTACCCAGTTGGACTTTCCCAGTAATCAAATATCTATTAATAAATAAATAAATAAAATAAAGTACTTTCCTGCTCTTTAAATGAGGAATCAACCCAGAGTGCCAACTTTAGTACTCTCAGACTATATGCACTGTACTTGGCCTTCTGGAGCTTTTAAATTAAGTCAATAAAGAGACTTATCTTGAGGCGCTACCATAAAAGTATTTTGTTTTTGCTCATTTCTCTATATAATTTAATTTATTGTATTGACATTCAGAAATATGTGACATAGCTGAAGCAGATCATTGCTTAACCTTGTTCCCATTAACATGCTAGCTGGTGAGACGATGAAGGACTGCAATTGAATAGTCCTAGTTTGCATAACAGTGAGATTATGGTCATCATAGTATTCTTGTCTATTTGATTGTGAATTATACAAACTGGATATTATATATTAAGTGTGAATACATCTTTACAATTCTTTTTTTCCTTTCCCTCAGGCCCTGCTTGGCCTCTAACTTTTCTCCCAGTTGCTATGCATGTATAATCCTTGCATCCTCCTTTTGCTCGTACAGATTTTCAGAATTTCTGACTTTTCTGTTAGGCACCACTGTTAAATATGATAGCATTAAGTATCCCTTTTGTATAGGGTCTATGCATCCTGCCCCATTTTATTGACTTGGTTCCATCATATCTGGGCATGAAACAGCAAAGTGACATAAGAGTATAAATCTGCATTAATTAAATATAATCACAATAAAGGCAGCAAGGATGTCAAATGACTCACCTTTAAAACATATATTCCCATTAAACACATAAGACTGAGACAATGTAATATGGTGGTTGCAGTTCCCAATCCAACGAGGAAATTAACTTCAGTTCATAAAAACACTTTATTACCAACATTAGCACATTCACAGTAACACTACTGCTTCATCAGATGTTCTATAGTAACAATTGAATTAAAACACACACACACACACACATATATATAATATATATATATATATATATATATATATATATATATATATATATATATATATATACACACAAACACACACACACACACACACACACACACACACTCACAATACCAATCAAGGTATAACAAATCATGAAGCACTTCAAATTAAACACATAAATTATTTAATGATGACATCCAAGACACATCCACTCTAATAGTCTTATAAAAGTGCTCCTGCATACATATCCAAAAACATATATAAATAAAAAAAAATCATAAAAAATAGAAAATGTATAAAGATAAATTAAAATTTATATACTCATCTATACAATGTTCTGGCTTTAAGGAAAGGTTTCAGAGATATTTTCTCATTAAGAGCTCAACCTGTATCAGCCCTTAACCTTATTATCCATCTGACCTCATTGGCCTCAGTCCAATTCTCAATACCTCCCCCTCATTCATTTAATGCCATTTTCTGCATTACTAGAATTTTAAAATTATGCGTTATAGCATATGCATTAATATGCTTGGCCTGGGCATTATTGTTTATGAGAGCCCTTCGTAATATTGTATATGTGTTCCCTAATCAGGTCTCTCAGCCGTCTATTGGTCTTTCCCACATAAAAACGTGCATTCTTGACATACAGCTAAATAAATTGCATTTAAGGAACAAGAGTCTGCATTCACTTTAAACGTAAATACTGTCCCCCATGTCTAGGTGTTCAAAAGACCCAGATGACTCTATATAACTACAAAAATTGCATCTATTACAGGGAGACATTGCAACAGTTGTATTCATGGGTATATCGGTACCAATTCTATGATAACATAACATATATTTGAATGATTTCTTATTTTTTAAAAAAAACAGTTGGCCCCCTACAATGTTCCTAATTTCAGCATTGCAATGCTGGTTAAAATAGGACAGTACTTCTTCACCACATCAGCTATTACATTAACATTACTGGCATAGTACATTGGCATACATACTATAGCCTTCTTATTTGTAGCATCGTCTAAATGTTTTTAAAGGAAGAAAAATATGGTTTAACTATTGCTGGTTGTAAATGACAGACTTCCTGCAGTATATTATCAAATTCTTGTTCTCTGTATCCTCCCTCCTTCAATTTATCTCTCAAACAACACATGTCAGCTTTAAATATAGCATCATCAGGATTCAGCCTGGACACCCTCATACCTTGCCCTTTCACTATATGTCTAAAGATATGTCCAGGGTGTATACTTTTTCTATGTAGGAGGTTATTCCTATTGCATTCTTTTCTATGGAGAGTAGAACTAAAAAGTTCACAGGACTTTTAAATATCTTCACATCCAAATAATGTATTTCCTTACATGATACACTCATATCAAATTTCAGGAAGGATGTACTACTATTGAAATACTCAACAAATAAATTTAATTCCATTTCCGTACCTTCCCATAACAAAAAAAGGTCATCTACAAACCATCTATAAAAGACCACTTGCTGCCAATTCAATGTCTTGAGGAATGATGTATTTTCCCATTGGGCATTACTAAATTGGCATAACCATTCGCTGCTGATGTACCCATGACCACACCCTCTCTCTGCAAATAAATTTGTTGGTTAAACATAAAGATGTCATTCTCAAGTATAATCTCCATGAGTATACAAATTAATTCTATACTCGCATGCTCATAGGACTTATGTTGTACCAAGTAGTCTCTTAACATTTCCACACCTGTATTATTTGGTATAGCTGTAAACAATAAGTGGATGTCCATTGTAACTAGCAACAGATCATCACTACATTTTCTTTATTCATTAACAAATTCATACAAATCTTTCAAAAAATGTTTAGAATTCGTCTATCTTCCTATAGAGACCGGATTAGGGAACACATATGTAATATTACAAAGGGGTCTCATTATAATGCTTTGGACAAACATAACACATAATTTTAAATTTCTAGTAATACAGAAAATGGCATTAAATGAACGAGGGGGGACATTGAGAATTGAACTGAGGCCAGTGAGGTCAGATGGATAATAAGGATAACGGCTGATACAGGTTGAGATCTTAATGAGAAAATATCTCTGAAGCCTTTCCTTAAAGCCAGAACATTGCATAGATGAGTATATTTTCTATTTTTTTTATCATTTTTTTTATTTCTATATGTTTTTAGATATGTATGCAGGAACACTTTATACTATTACAGTGGAAGTATCTTTGATGTCAACATTAAATAATTTATGTGTTTAATTTGATGTGCTTCATGACTGGTTATACCTTGATTGGTATTGTGTATATATATATATATATATATATATATATATATATATATATATATGTGTGTGTGTGTGTGTGTGTGTGTGTGTGTGTGTGTGTGTGTGTGTGTGTGTGTGTGTGTGTGTGTTTTAATTCAATTGTTACTCTAGAACATCTGAGGAAGCAGTAGTGTTACTGCGAAAGTGCTAACGTTGGTAATAAAGTATTTTTTATGAAGGTAATTTCCTTCTTGTTAGATTGGAACTGCAACCACCACATTACATCGACTCAGTCTTATGTGTTTTCTAAATAAATATTATGCTTATTAGCCTATTTCGACATAATTATTAATGAGCATGTTTTTAATAACCATGCATTGCTTAATCTGAGTTTTACATTTAGGTTACAAAATATATGAGGCAAGCAGATTCCTTGCAAAGCTGCAACTGATTGTTGTGACCTTCTCAACCCAATGCCCATGTATCAAGAAAATGTACTTGAAAGGGGGAACTTTGCAATGATATATTCAGTCTGCCTAACAAATTGGGGAAGCTAATATGCAAAAGTAAACTAAAAAATACATAATGTTATTTTTAAATGCTGCAGACAAATCAGGAAACTAAATGCTATTTTTGATCAGTGTCATAACATTTTAAAAAAGTATCAGTTGAACAGCCATTAGTCTCCAAAAACTATTGCTATGTATATGAGCCAGAATAGTTGCTTGGTTTGTTAACTTGTCTCCTTACCTTCTTGAACAGCCAGTGCCTGAGTACCTTTAATGCATCAGAATTCAAGTTGCCAGCTTGATCCTGATTTGATTGATTAATTGATTGTTTGATTAATTCCATGACTGCCTCATTCTAAGCAGTGATGCAGCTGCCCTGAGATTAATGTCCTTAGGAGAGTGTACAGACTGATTAAACTTGTGAGTCTTGTAATTAATTGTTTGATTAAATTGCTTTAAGCTGCAGCTTGGTGTACTCTCTCATTCTTCCACCTGTATCGTGGTTTTCCACTTAACTTCAGTACCAAACTAGAAACCTGACATTCCTTCTCTCATATAAATATATATTTTAATGCACTAATATTACATTGCACTTTTTGTTTTGTCAGTCTTGTTATTTTAGAGAAGATGTAATAATAGTCCATACACATAACACAGACATGTAGCAAGGTTATCTGGTGTACTTCCTAATCTGGCTCCCTGCCCTCAACTCTAGGTTGAGAAAAATAAAAAAAAAAATCATTTCAAAGTTAATGCTGGGGACAAAAAAAAAAAAAAATATATATATATATATATATATATATATATATATACACACACACACACACATATATATATATATATATATATATATATATTATATATATATATATATATATATATATATATATATATATATATATATATGGGTTCACTTTATAATTTTGAAATATTGAAATCCTGAATTTCAGTATTTCAAAACCCTAAAGTCGAATGTCCCAAATCGCAAAACAACAAAATCACGAAACACAAAATCACAAACACATACACACCATACTCCACACAACACATACATCACTCAACCCACACCACAACAAACAAAACACACACAAACACAAAAACACAAACAAACCTACAGTACATATAAGCAGGGGTGCAAGCCCCCCTGCACCCCCAATGTGGGGGGCTGCACCCCCCACCCCCCTACTTATATATATTAACTCTGAGATCACACAGACACAGAAAGGAAACTCATACCCACACATTCTACAGTCCCTCGCACACACACAAACATCACACATATGTAAACACCAACACATCCAACACTTACACACCCATATATTAACCTGCCTATCCTAACCCACACATTCAAATGACAAACACATTCAGTCACACTCAAACTCCCACACAAAACCCTTACAAAACACTCACTTACCTTAAATTACACCTAAATCCATACACAACACGAAACATGATCCACTCACAACATCGCACACAACATATTGTAAGCCATAACCACAGATTTGAGATATTTGGATTCACGATTATGCACTTTCTCGATTTTAAAGGTTTGCCTTTATAATTTTGGGATACTGAAATTCAAGATTTCAGTATTTTGAAATTATAAAGTGAACCCATATAAATATATATATATATATATATATATATATATATATATATATATATATATATATATACATATATATAATACATATATATATATATATATATATATATATATATATATATGTGTGTATATGTGTGTGTGTGTGCATATGTATGTATATATATATATATATATATATATATATATATATATATATATATATATATATATATATATATATTTATATATACATATACATCAGAATGTTTGCTACCAGTGGAAGAAGTGACTTCTTACACTTAAGATAGCAACATGAAATACTTCAGTGCTTAAGAACTTCAGCACTGATTGCAAAGAGAGTATGAGCATTACTTTCTGAATGGCAGAAATGCACTATGTCACCATTGGTATTTTATGATTGCTCCCTATAGATCCTTGTGCCTGGAGCAGCTGAGTTTCCTTCACCAACTCTAGCTATATCTAAGTATAACATACAAGGTTTTGAAAAGAACACATCTGTGCCCTTTTGACTCCATGGACAGTTTGAATGTGAGATTGCTAGCATCTTTTGTTGTGGCTCATTGTTATAGTATGCATTGCTTTTGACACATCTCATTTCTTAGTCAATATTTCCAGATAAAACACTTTATCTGTCGCTCTTTTTTTATTTGCACTGTATTATTTCTACGTGATTCATGTTACCTGGTATGTTGTCAAGTATTTCTTTTGTCTGTTGATGTGGAATTGTTACTTTCTCAGTTCTGAAATTTAAGCCATGATCACAAATTATTTCTTTACTGAATGAATGACAAGATTGCCTTTTTCCTTACTACTGGTTTCTGGTCATGCTAACATTTCATTGCAACGTCTTTCATTTAGTTCAATTTTAATGCAGTATCAACACACCTGTGAAATTCTTATTTTTCTTCTTTCATTTGTAACTGCAGTATTATCCAGTGATATGTAATTCTTCCTCAGGTGTTTTTTCCTATTCATGATTCCAGACCATGCACTTGGATTCACATTCCCCATACTGATGAGACAATGTATTGCAATATAAAGAGGGATGCTACATTTCTTATTGTGCCATCCTCTGTGTGGGATGCTAAACCACAAGCCCAGCTGATTAAGTTTTTGGTAACACAAATGGATGTAAAGGATCCCATAAGTCTTATAAAGAACAAGGAGTAGTACTTTACTAAATGTTATAAACATACATGCTGTTTTATAAAATGTATGTACTTACACGTTTTCATTTTTACACTTTATATAGTAACAAACTTATTAATTTCAACCCCATACAGTCATTGATCTGTAATCAAGCCCTAATTTCATTACACTATTCAAATTCCATCCCCTGGATTCACTAATCCTTCATGCAGGACTAATCTAGTCCTGCACAGAAGTGGCAGCTTAAGAGGAGGACGGCAGCGTGCCATGCATATTAAGGAAGGTGCACTGCCTGAACTCCTAATGCTACATGGAGGGTGGACGAGTGCAGGCAGTGTGTCTGAAAGCAGAGCTCTCAGAGTAAACTTGCCCCTGCAAAGTAGAACATAAAATGTGTAAATAAAAGAGCAAGACTGCTCATAAGTTTCTGCATATCCCCACCAACAGTCCCCATGCCTTCAACAGCAACAGTACACTGAAATAAAACATGAAGAAACCCTTGTAGTAAATGTTTTTAAAACCCTGAGTACAGCTTACCATAGGTGCATGGGTTTTGCCTATTGCTTAGCTACAGGTAAAGCAGCTGAAAAGGCTGAAGAGGATAACAAGTAATATATATGCAAATGAAGCAGCACAGCAATCGTGTAATGGTTAAAGCATCCGCCTAATGAACAGGCATTCCTGGCTTGAGCCCCACTTCAGCACATATCACTTTCCATGTGAAACCTGTATATGAACATATTCTCACATCTTTTTGCTGTATAACCTACATAATAACATTTAAATGTGAACTGGAGTACTGCATTAAATGCACATGTGAAGTGTCAGTGTCGTAATGAATAAGGCACTAGTAAGGAGGTTTAAGCACAAATAAGCAGTAGTAAGTGTGTTTAAGTGGGTTTGTGAGGGGGTAAGCATTGCCTACACAGATTAAGCAAAGTAGAAGCTAACTGAGTGTAAGAAACTATAACCAGAGGTTAGCATTGCTTACCGATGCGCAAACCTGCGCACGCCCACTTACAACTGCTTTAAAGTGCCTTAATCACTCTGTATCCAATGGCCCATGTTCTGCCCAGCAACAAAATAAACTGCTTCTGCACGGCTCAAACTCAGGACCCTCTACACTATTGTCACAGCAGTTAACCACTAAGCCATCATAGCAATATATGCAAATGAGGTATCAGCAAACTAATCCTCACCACCGGAAACCCAAACCAAACATGTGAACTGAATCTATGTACAGTGTGAAGTGGTATAACCTTCTACATAAGATAAATATGTGAACTGGAGTACTGCAGTAAGCATAGATCTGAGGTGTGATAGTAATAAAGTGTTGGAAGTCCCCAGGTCCCCATACAGTGTATGTACACATGAATCATGGATACCAGACACATATATAACCTATAATGAAGAATAAATCATTGCCAAATGGCAGATATAGTGATAATCGGCTATTAAGCAATGCTAACCGCAGCACAGCTCATGTTATTAAGTGTAAGCAATGTGTTGGGGAGCCAATTCAATCTGCCTAGTGGTATACCTCTTTAAGCAGTGCCAGCCTTATGTAAGCAGGTGTGCCCATAGCATAGCCTTTTCAAAACTGGCCAATCACTTGAAAGTGTGGAAAAATTGCCATATGTAAACCCCACAGGGGGGAATATGTATCATAACTGGTTGTAGCTTCCTATTGCAGGCAGAATGGCTGGTGTGAGTAAAGGCACTTGATTCAGAGTGCAGCACTGGGGCATTCAGGAGTCAAAAATCATGGTATGGCTCCTGGCAAAACACCATGATCAGAGACTACTGCAGGGCCAGTACCAGGACTTGCAGTACAAAATGGAGGCCTGGGGACAGTCTTGCCCGAGACCTCAGCAGTGCCACAGGTATCCCCGAGACTGGTGAGCAGGTCAGGCACCACCATGCTGACCTGAAGTGGCAAAGGGGGGATGTACTGGAACAGTGCATTCAGAAGTCTCGGCAGATGGCCAATGCCCCAGTACTGAGTAAGTACACATTCTACTAAGTAGTAAATAATTGCCTAGCTTGTGTATACTATGGATAGGTATGGTTAAATATCAATACATTTCTCTAACAGCTGCAGATGAGCGGGCTGCGAACCAGCAAGCCCATGATGATAGGCTGCAAAGGCTGTGTTGCGAGACAGGTTAGTAATCAATCTGCAAGTATTGTCATAATGAAGAATATAAGAGCATTAGAAAGTGTTGTACCAGTAGAAATAAATGTATTAATAGCCTGTGAATAAAGGTATAACCCCTGGAGTCCTTCTGTTTACTCTTCTCTCATATGTTTGCGATCTGTTCCATACTATATATAGTACTGTTGTATGTTAAGCAGTGTCACCCACACTGTCGTATGCAGATAAAATGGGTATGAAGTCCTGCATAACAATGTTGGAATTGCCAAGAGGGCAGTCATATTGTACAATTTAGGGAGACTTAGATAGAAAACAGTAGAAAGCTTTACATCAATTCCCTGATAGCGCAATGTACTGTGATGTTAGTAATAATTTTTTTGTCACACACAGCAGGGGTTTGAATCCTGGGAGTGCTACTAAGTTGTATGCATAATCATACCCCACAACTGTACAGACTGTGATACAATGTTCAGATAGAAAGCTGTATGTATAATTACACCCAACAACTGTGCAGAATTTGCTTGAATGTTCAAATTATAAGTTGTATGCATATTTATACCCCACAACTGTTCCAGTCTGTCCAGCATGTCCAGTCAAATGTCCCTTATCACCAGCTTGGTACCCTATTACCCTGAAAATTCAGTGTGATGATCCAAGAAATGTAGGCAGCTGTCAATGACATATAACTGATAGGCAAACATGTACATAGTCAGACAATGTATATGAAAACAAACCTGTCATTCCAGCACCTCACCCAAGTGAGCAGTTCTCAACATATGTTGCATTAACACCTGCAGCCTGTCACGCCTGTATGTAAGAGGCAGGTCATGTATATAATAATCTATAAACATACCAGTGTACAATATAAGGCCATTGTGTAGTGTACTAATAAATGTAAGGGAAAGATCACTGCAGTGACTAAGAATGTTGGGAAAACTACAAGGATATATTAGTTGTTAATTGAACCCTCTCTCTCACCCCTACAATATGTGCATAATAACCCAATGACACTCCTCAGCTGGTATGTGTACACTCCAAACTTTTTTCAGGACATATGTCCTAATGGTTTATAAATATTCACATTTGTTTCTCTGCATATGCCATGTTAAAATACACCCATATTGGTGGCCTGTTGCCATCAATGAAACCCGCATGCTCCTGTAATGACCACTGTTGTTCCATATATACATGTGTTCTGCTTGCTCTGCAGCTGCATTAAATCCGGTGTGTCAGTTTAATGGGAATACCTATGCATGCTGTTATAACTAATGCTGAATGCTGTTGACTGTTACTAACCCATATCTGCCATAAACCTGTGACAACACAGCTCATATGGGAAGGCCGGTCCCAGCAGACCCGCCTGTCCCACCTCAGCTGGCCATGGCACCGGGCACCAGCACATCTGGTACCCAGCCTGGGGC